>NC_137464.1:229365570-229371336 GCF_964235325.1 Thermobia domestica | reverse complement strand
ATATCGGTTGCATCTCAGTGGCATAAGGAAAAGAGGTCGTATCACCAAACAAAACATTCTGCCTATATATTGTTTCTTCTACATTTTTGTCTAACCCACAGCATATATCATTACTAGAATTTATCGAATCCGAGTTTACCATAAACTAGTTTACTTACTTATGTATGACAGAACAGGGTGTATATCGGTCACGAAATCAGAAAACGGTCATGAAAGTCAATAAATTTAGCTTTTGGGTCACGAATTTTTTAAGTTGTACAAATACAAGTACAAACTGGAGAATTTGTTCTATAAAACGTCAAAATTCACCATCAAAAATGTCTATACCCTGGCCGTCGAACGATGATTTCTGACAGCTCAGCTCGCGAGGACGACTGAGGAGTGCGGTGTTGCCATGTGCTTCTAGCGCAAGGGGAGAATCGTCTGCTTTCTCGTTGATGGTGAGAGGCGTGAGTGAAAGTTTGGCAATGTGCGGTAGTTACCATGGAGACGCGACAGATTCTGAGCCTAAGGTTGGTTGACCTGCTGTGTTCTGCTCGCTCGCCGTGGCCTTGTGCAAAGCTGCCAGAAATCATCGTTCACCGGCCAGGGTATTGTCACCTTTAGATGCTACCAAATCGCAACCAAAGCTCACTTATATCACTTACATGAAAATTCGGCCTAATTTGCACCCAAATTCGGTCGTAACAGTGTTACGAAATTTCATTTTGGAATTTTAGTAGACACCGTGTAGAAAAGAGGAGGCAATCCAATATAATGTACCAAAAACTCTATCAATCGCCAATGTCAAAATATTTTATTTTAGATCATATTTTCATGTCTCGAGCTACAAGCTTCTTCAGTTGCATATTATTTAAGAAAAAAATCTTCAAGAATATAATACATAAAGTAGGAATAAAAACATATTCTTTCCTTGTGTCCTGGAAATAAATATCAAAATAAATTGTTTCAATGTATCACTTTATCTATATCAATGGATCTTCCACAACGCTGCCGACTAAAACATGCTATTAAGTGATGTCCATTAGTGAAAACTTTGCAAAAAGAAAATAAATTAAGTTCAATCCACATTTTTTAAAAATATGTCGAATAAAGATGTAGAAATGAAATGAAATGAAATCTTTAAGTTTCACGTCTCACGGATATGCCGGTTAGGCTAAAGGAGACGGTGATGATGAGAGAGGAGTAAAATGATCGAATGAAGAAAGTGGGAGGAAACGGGAGAACCCCGAGAAAACACACGACCACGGTGTTCACCACAAAGTCCACACGGCGCGAGCTGGGACCAAACCAAGGACCTCAAGCACCAGTGGTGAACGCTCTACGACTGAGCCACCGCGCCCCCCTCCAATAAAGATGTGGAAACTGCATCACAAGGCAGTAAGTTATTTTACATCTCGATGTTAAGAGTCGGAAGGAGTCAAGTGACCTTGACAAATCGAAGATATCGCAGTGCAAAGTGTTTCCTTATTTTGGCAACAGATGGGGTTATTGCTGAAATGCCGTCAAAGCAAATGGCACCCCTCCTTTTCCTTCGTTTTCCCCTGCATGTGGTCAAAGTTGGACAGCGCAGGAGGGGGATGGTTACGGCTGTAAATGGGACAGAAAAGTGAAATTCTTTTCTTTTGGCTAAGAGAAAAGAAGGAACAGAACTGAAGAAAAAAAAAAGAAATAAGAGGGACCAACATGATATCAGCAGTCAGCTCCGTGTCTAGAGAGCCACTGAAATATCTACAACGGTCACAAACATACCATAGAGAACTAAAGCACTTGTCGCCTGTCACTTTCTCAAAGGATTCTACCTATGGTAAATAACGCGGGAATAGTGCAGGAAGAGTCTGATATAAAATGAAGAACCATGCAAATATATATTTAAAAAAAAAAAAAAAAAAAACAACTTGGAATTGAAAGGCAGAAAACCCAGACAAAGATCTGAAATGTATTGGCAATGTGACTCTTTTTTAGTGGAATCCATTTCTTTATTTTCTTTTCAAAATATTATCACCAGATTTACCCTCTGTCTCGCCTTCACATTCAAATGGTCCTGGGATCGATACCAGTAGCTGACCATCCTGAATTTTTCCTATTACAACAGGAAAGGAGCGCAATGTTACATTTAGCCTTGGGTACCGGCTTAGAAGGACAGGAGGGAGCATATGCTCTGCTTAATATTGGTTTTTATTTGGGAAAATAGACCACTTCATTAACAATAGAATTAAAAGATGTGTCACATTCTTCAGGAAGGTACACTCATGTCCAAAATTATTGTCGCATGTCTATAAATATGTTGTTGTAGGAATATAATTTGATAACGAATTCACCCGGTATTTCTTATAATGTTAGTATGTGTACAATCGGCTGAGACATGTATGCAAGTTTCATGTCAAAAGAGGAGTAAATAAGAACAATAAAACGAAAATAAAACTTCCGTGACCATTTAGCAACATTATGATTTACTCATTCTAATTTTCGTATTTATAAATATTTTCCTATGAAATTTACCATATATACATTTCCCGATTATACACATAGTATCAGTATTAAAAGTACCCAGCAAATTCAGTATTACATTATATTCTTATATGGAGACAGTTATAGATATGCGACAATCATTTTGGAGATGAGTGTACAAGGACGTAACAGGTGTCTGTTTCAAACATTGAATAAGTGTTCGTATACATTGAACTTATTTCCTGACGTCACAGAACTAAGAACTGTCACAGAGCGACGTAAGTCCGGCGACAATACAATATTTCATTTTTACTTTCATACTTTGCAATATATCTATTTATTTTAAAAGCAAATTTTAATATGTTTTTATTTTCAACTATTTTATCCTAAAATAAATACTAGCCTTTAACCAGCCCTTATTTCCCTGGTTGCATATCACTTTAGGATTTGGAAAATGTGTCCAACGAATAAAAAAAACGATAAAACACCTTTTAAAGACATTCTTTTGTTAATCAATTCACACTAAAAAGTTAAAAATAATCTTATTTATGCAAGCCTAAATAAAAAGAATGGGGCGCGTCATTTTAAGAATTTATAAAGTAACTGTATGTATGCCTATATTAGAGCGCATTCCATTTTTTTTTTTTTTTTTTTTTTTTTTTTTTTTAAAGTCATGCATAACCAAAATTGTTTTCTACTTTTAAGTGCGACTTGATTAATGAAAGAATGTCTTTAAAATGTTTATTAGTATGTTTTTCTATTATTATTGTTAATGTTTGCATCCTTGGCATAGGATGTTTATTTTGTAAGGTACCGTATGGTGCGGTTCTATACTACTAGGGTATATAAAAATTTAGTTTCCTATGCGATACATTAAACAGCACTTTTTTTTAAAAAAAAATAAATAAATAAAAATTACTACCGAATATAGAGTATTTCTCCGCTAATAAGAGGGAGACAGATTGAGGATACCAAACACCCCTACCATTGATTGAGAAATATTTCGGTGTCGACACTGATGAACAACATCTACATTTGAATTTGAATGTTTTATGGGCTTTAGGCAATTGATTCAGACCAGGATACATGGGGGACAGAATGTTGGAAGCAAGTAGTCCAGTCCCTAGTTTGAATGCCTGGAATGAGTAAGGACTCTTCCCTCCTTGGTAAAACCTGCCGGAACCTGAAGCAATATCAAAGAAACTGCTTCGAAAAGAGAGGGAGCAAACATGCATAAATAGATAGTCAGAGTCGGATTTAGGTTTCGTGGGGCCCCAAGCTGTTTAAGGTAATGAGGTCCTTTATGTGTCCAGATGAACATAGGCACCCTACATACAGAAATGAACAAACTAGAGATAATTTAGGAAGCAGACTAGCAGAAGGAGCCCCATTAATTACATGAACGTAGGCTACACAGCAGGAAGCATTGTTGCTACGTATATATACATTTTATTTTATTTTTTAATTTTCTTATATTTTAGAAATGTATATCCAGTTTTTCTTTAGATTTTTGGGCCCCAAGAGAGCAGGGCCCTAAGCTATAGCTTGTTTAGCTTATACGTAAATCCGGCACTGTAAACAGTATACACATACAGGCGCGGATCCAAAGGTGGCTATAGAGGCTATAGCCCCCCCCCCCCCCTTGACGTTCAGGTATACACTGGATAAAATGGGCTTCAATCCTGTTTACTCTGGATAAAGAGACAAACTATGGTTTAGCTCCTCCCTTGATCATATCCTGGATCCGCCACTATATATATATATATATATATATATATATATATGTGTGTGTGTGTGTATATATAATGTTTGTGTTTAGTATGTTGTACGACGATGGAAGCTGATGAAAGAGCTTTATATTATTCTTGATTTTTTGACAGGTAAACAAAGAATATTTCGGGGATTAATCTACTCGATTATTATAATAAGATTATAATAATGTATTTTATTTTTTCTCTTGTATGTATATTCTCAGTCCTGCAGGAAGCTTTCATTTCTTTCTTGGAATAGATAAACGAAGACTTTGGTTCGGCTTCTCCTTCACAAATTTCTGTCGAAAGGTTGACTTTATCGCTACCAACACAAATTACTTCTTCTCATAGAAACCATCTACAAATACACTGTACTGCTGAAACAGAAACCATCAACTAAAGAGGTCATAAATTTTGCCATTCCTCGTGTTTGAAGTTCCCGTTCTTCACAACGACTTCCTTCCTCCCGCCCCTGTTAAGAAGTTCAAAGTAGGTTTTCAAAAGGACTGGCTCCCGCTGAGAAGGAAAGTGGGATGAGGAATGACTATAGTGCCATCTAGCAGTTAGACGGCCAAGTACGTGAACACGAAAAAATCTGATTTCTGATTTCTGTAGATTCAATAATGAAGGATATAATTTCTCATCGATTGTGTAATGAATGTCATTGGAAACAGCGAAAAAATAGTACAGTAGCGCACAAATACAAAGATAGTACTCCATTCTCAAAAAAGTCCGAAGTTTTTAGCTCTTTTCCTTACTGTAAAAAAACAGAAGACTTTTCCCTCTAATTTTGATCATTTTCTTATGGGAATTTGGATTATAATTATCTGTATTTATAAGAAGAAAATATCACGCACAGCGTTCAAATTGCACCTTTAAAATGAGATGCATCATATTGAGTGAGCTATTGAGACATTTTTGCGAAAGAACGAAATGAAACCATGATTTGCCTAAAAAATGATTGAGATCCCATGTTAAATTGAACACCAATCTTCCGGCCGCTGTGGCGCACTCCTTCTCCCTCTTAAGGAAGTTTTTTTGAAATGTCGTTAATTGTGAACTGTCAGAAAAGTAGAGCGTATTGTCACCAATAATGTTACATATTGAAATCTATTTTATTAATCTGTAATTTGCATAAGTAAAGTAATAATAGTTTAACAAATCAATAAAACAATATCATAATACAAAGTAATTTAAAAACCACTACCAGGTTACCAACGAAGTGAGATTTAGTATTTTATTACTATCTTTTATTTGCAATGTTGATTAAAACTATTTTTAAATAGTTAATATCTCTTTACCAGTAGCCTGTTAGTGCTAGATAATATTTTTTCACCTATATTACATAATTTAGCAATATCAGGTGTCTATCGGTCACGAATGTCACGAAAAGTCACGAAATCAGAAAATTGTCATGAAAGTCACGAAAAAGTCACGAAATTTAGCTTTTGGGTCACGATTTTTTTTAACTGTTCAAATGTAAGTACAGATTGGAAAATTTTGTTCCATAAAATGTCGAAATTCACCACCAAAAATGTCTGTGGTCGGCTTTAGACGCTACCAA